>NC_086452.1:14881124-14923624 GCF_028390025.1 Pseudophryne corroboree
AGCCAGCACACACTGCGGATAACGGAACTGCACTACATGTTCCGCAGAGATCAGACAGAGGGGCTGATGTGACAAAATATGCAGCCAACACAGGGATTATTGAGCCATATCCACGGCAAAACACACACAAAAAAAAAGAGACTAAAATGTTTTCCGTGCGGAATTTTTTTGTTTCGTTCCAGAATTGCAGATAAATGTTTCGCTTTCTGCTCCCGTCATGATCAATATTAGTTTGGAAACCAATTAATCATCCACCTTTCCCTAATCCTACTCTTCATTTACTGTATTTGCTGAATCACTTGCAGAGAAAGGGGCGGCAGAGGTCAGAACATGAGAGGTCGGGCGATGCCGCAAAGGTGTCTCGCTAGAAATAACAAGCAATGTACTTTAAACATCTTAATTATGGCAACACTGCATTGGATCAGGCTAAACTGCACTGTGCCCACTGTGCCCTGCTGATGGGCCTAGCCACAGTTGCCAATTCAGCTTATAACAAGCGAAATTGGGCTTGTTTTTTTTTTTTCAAGCTGCTTTATTTTTTTGATGGTTGCTTGTTGCTTGTTTTTGGGCTTATAATTTTTTTTGTTGCTTGTTTTTGGGCTTATTATTTTATTTTTTAAAGGTACCACTGGCACTGCCCATCAGAGGTAGTCATTCATACAGTCATTCAACACAGATACCCACAAAGACATAGGTGAGAATCTGTGGATGAATAGATGAATTGGGGGGTCTTAAATTGTGTCAAATGGCTGTGACGTGACAGTGAAAAAATAAGATTTTACTCACCGGTAAATCTATTTCTCGTAGTCCGTCGTGGATGCTGGGGACTCCGTAAGGACCATGGGGGATAGACGGCTCCGCAGGAGACTGGGCACATCTAAAGAAAGCTTTAGGACTATCTGGTGTGCACTGGCTCCTCCCCCTATGACCCTCCTCCAAGCCTCAGTTAGGACACTGTGCCCGGAAGAGCTGACACAATAAGGAAAGATTTTGAATCCCGGGTAAGACTCATACCAGCCACACCAATCACACCATATAACTCGTGATAGGAACCCCGGTTAACAGTATGATAACAATGGAACCTCTGAATAGATGGTTCGCAATAACAACCCGATTTTGTGTAACAATAACTATTTACAAGTATTGCAGACAATCCGCACTAGGGATGGGCGCCCAGCATCCACTACGGACTACGAGAAATAGATTTACCGGTGAGTAAAATCTTATTTTCTCTGACGTCCTAGTGGATGCTGGGGACTCCGTAAGGACCATGGGGATTATACCAAAGCTCCCAAACGGGCGGGAGAGTGCGGATGACTCTGCAGCACCGAATGAGAAAACTCAAGGTCCTTCTCAGCCAGGGTATCAAACTTGTAGAATTTTGCAACGTGTTTGCCCCTGACCAAGCAGCAGCTCGGCCAAGTTGTAAAGCCGAGACCCCTCGGGCAGCCGCCCAAGATGAGCCCCCTTCCATGTGGAATGGGCTTTTACAGATTTAGGCTGCGGTAGTCCCACCGCAGAATGCGCAAGCTGAATAGTGCTACAAATCCAGCGCGCTATAGTCTGCTTAGAAGCAGGAGCACCCAGCATGTTGGGTGCATCTAGGATAAACAGCGAGTCAGTTTTCCTGACTCCAGCCGTCCTGGAAATATAATTTTTCAGGGCCCTGACTACGTCCAGTAACTTGGAATCCTCCAAGTCCCTAGTAGCCGCAGGCACCACACTAGGTTGGTACAAGTGAAAACCTGATACCACCTTCGGGAGAAAGTGAGGACGAGTCCTCAACTCTGCCCTATCCATATGGAAAGTCAGGTAAGGGATTTTTTATGACAAAGCCGCCAATTCTGACACATGCCTGGCCGAAGCCAGAGCCAACATATGACCACTTTTCATGTGAGATATTTCAAATCCACGGTTTTAAGTGGTTCAAATCAATGTGATTCCAGGAACTTCAAAACCACATTGAGATCCCAAGGTGCCACTGGGGCACAAAAAAGGGGCTGAATATGCAGCACTCCCTTACAATGTCTGCACTTCAGGCTGACATCCTTCCTGGCTCTGATAAGGATAAGAATGACTTCCTCCGGAATGCCTTTTTCACTCAGGATCCGGTGTTCAACCGCCATGCCGTCAATGCAGCCGCGGTAAGTCTTTGAACAGACAGGGCCCCTGCTGCAGCAGATCCCGTCTGAGTGGCAGAGGCCATGGGTCCTCTGAGATCAACTCCTGAAGTTCCAGGTACCAAGCCCTTCTTGGCCAATCCGGAACAATGAGTATAGTTCTTACTCCTCTTTTCCTTATTATCCTCAGTACCTTGGGTATGAGAGGGAGAGGAGGGAACACATAAACCGACTGGTACGCCCGCGGTGTCACTAGAGAGTCCACAGCGATCGCCTGAGGTTCCCTTGACCTGGCGCAATATCTTTTTTATTGAGGCGGGACGCCATCATGTCTACCTGTGGTCTTTCCCAACGGTTTACCAGCATTTGGAAGACTTCTGGATGAAGTCCCTATTCTCCCGGGTGGAGTCTGCTGCGGAAGTCTGCTTCCCAGTTGTCCACTCCCGGAATGAACACTGCTGCCAGTGCTACCACATGATTTTTCGCCCAACGGGGAATCCTTGTGGCTTCTTCCATTGCCCTCCTGCTTGATAATCACTTGCTGTGAATACAGTTTTTTGGATAGCCACCAACACTGCCTCCCTGGCAGAGGGAGTTGCCGGTAAGGCAGATTTTAGGAAACGGCGGGGGGGAGATGTCTCGAATTCCAGCCTGTACCTCTGAGATACTGTTTGAAGAACCCAGGGATCCACCTGTGAGAGAGCCCACTGTGCGCTGAAAATTTCTGAGACGGGCCCCCACCGTACCCGGGTCCGCCTGAGCAGCCCCAGCGTCATGCTGTGGACTTACCGGACGCAGGGGAGGACTTATGCTCCCGGGAACTAGCTGTGTGCTGCAGCTTTTTCCCTCTACCTTTTCCTCTTGGCAGAAAAGATGAGCCTCTAGCCCTCTACTTTTCTGGGGCCGAAGGGACTGTACCTGATAATACAGTGCTTACTTTTGCTGTGGGGTAGCTTGTGGCAAAAGTTTTGATTTCCCAGCCGTAGCTGTGGAAACGAGGTCTGAAAGACCATCCCCAAACAGTTCCACCCCCTTCTAGGGCAAACTTCCATGTGCCGTTTTGAATCGGCATCGCCCGACCATTGCCGAGTCCATAACCCCCGTCTGGCGGCAATGGTTTTACATAGCGCTTATTAGTGATGCCAGTCGGCAAATATCCCTCTGTGCATCACGCATGTATAAGACAGCGTCTTTTATATGCTCTATTGCTCTATTTTCAGCAAAATATTGTCCCTATCTATAGTATAAATATTATCCGACAGGGAATCTGACCACGCAGCTGCCGCACTGCACATCCATGCCGAGGCAATAGCAGGTCTCAATATAATGCCCGTGTGTGTGTATATAGCTTTAAGGGTAGTTTTCTGCTTTCTATCAGCAGGTCCTTCAGGGCGGCCGTATCCGTGATGGTAGTGCCACCTTTTTTAATAAGCGTGTAACCGCTTTATCCACCCTAGGGGTTATTTCCCAACGTGACCTATCCTCTGGCGGAAAAGGGTACGCTGCTTAGAAATTATCAATTTCTTATCGGGGGAAGTCCACGCTTCCTCACACACCTCATATCAATTCCTCAGATGCAGGAAAACTACTGGTAGTTTTCTGTCACCAAACATAATACCCTTTTTTGTGGTATCTGGGGTATTATCAGAAAATAAGAATTTACTCACCGGTAATTCTGTTTCTCGTAGTCCGTAGTGGATGCTGGGAACTCCGTAAGGACCATGGGGAATAGCGGGCTCCGAAGGAGGCTGGGCACTCTAGAAAGATCTTAGACTACCTGGTGTGCACTGGCTCCTCCCACTATGACCCTCCTCCAAGCCTCAGTTAGGTACTGTGCCCGGACGAGCGTACACAATAAGGAAGGATTTTGAATCCCGGGTAAGACTCATACCAGCCACACCAATCACACCGTACAACTCGTGATATGAAACACAGTTAACAGTATGAAACAATAGAGCCTCTCAACAGATGGCTCAACAATAACCCGATTTAGTTAACAATAACTATGTACAAGTAATGCAGATAAACCGCACTTGGGATGGGCGCCCAGCATCCACTACGGACTACGAGAAACAGAATTACCGGTGAGTAAATTCTTATTTTCTCTAACGTCCTAGTGGATGCTGGGAACTCCGTAAGGACCATGGGGATTATACCAAAGCTCCCAAACGGGCGGGAGAGTGCGGATGACTCTGCAGCACCGAATGAGAGAACTCCAGGTCCTCCTCAGCCAGGGTATCAAATTTGTAGAATTTTGCAAACGTGTTTGCCCCTGACCAAGTAGCTGCTCGGCAAAGTTGTAAAGCCGAGACCCCTCGGGCAGCCGCCCAAGATGAGCCCACCTTCCTTGTGGAATGGGCATTGACAGATTTTGGCTGTGGCAGGCCTGCCACAGTATGTGCAAGCTGAATTGTACTACAAATCCAACGAGCAATAGTCTGCTTAGAAGCAGGAGCACCCAGCTTGTTGGGTGCATATAGGATAAACAGCGAGTCAGATTTTCTGACTCCAGCCGTCCTGGAAACATATATTTTCAGGGCCCTGACAACGTCTAGCAACTTGGAGTCCTCCAAATCCTTAGTAGCCGCAGGCACCACAATAGGCTGGTTCAGGTGAAACGCTGACACCACCTTAGGGAGAAACTGGGGACGAGTCCTCAATTCTGCCCTATCCATATGGAAAATCAAATAAGGGCTTTTACAAGACAAAGCCGCCAATTCTGATACTCGCCTGGCAGAAGCCAAGGCCAATAACATAACCACCTTCCATGTGAGATATTTCAGATCCACGGTTTTTAGTGGTTCAAACCAAAGTGATTTTAAGAAAACTCAACACCACGTTGAGATCCCAAGGTGCCACAGGAGGCACAAACGGGGGCTGACTATGCAGCACTCCTTTTATAAATGTCTGAACTTCAGGTACTGAAGCTAGTTCTTTTTTGAAAGAAAATCGACAGAGCCGAGATCTGTATCTTAATGGAACCCAATTTAAGGCCCATAGTCACTCCTGCTTGCAGGAAATGCAGAAATCGACCTAGTTGAAATTCCTCTGTTGGGGCCCTTTCGGCCTCACACCATGCAACATATTTTCGCCATATGCGGTGATAATGAGTTGCTGTAACCTCTTTCCTGGCTTTAGTAAGCGTAGGAATTACTTCCTCCGGAATACCCTTTTCCTTCAGGATCCGGCGTTCAACCGCCATGCCGTCAAACGCAGCCGCGGTAAGTCTTGGAACAGACAGGGCCCCTGCTGCCGCAGGTCCTGACTGAGTGGCAGAGGCCATTGGTCCTCTGATATAAATTCTTGAAGTTCTGGGCACCAAGCTCTTCTTGGCCATCCACGAGTATCGTTCTTACTCCTCGCCTTCTTATTATTCTCAGTACCTTTGGTATGAGAGGCAGAGGGGAGAACACCTAAACCGACTGGTACACCCACGGTGTTACCAGAGCGTCCATAGCTATCGCCTGAGGGTCCCTTGACCTGGAGCAATATCTTTTATAGCTTTTTGTTAAGGCGGGACGCCATCATGTCCACCTGTGGCCTTTTCCAATGGTGTACAATCCTATTGGAAGACTTCTGGAGGAAGTCCCCATTCTCCCGGGTGGAGGTCGTGTCTGTTGAGAAGATCTGCTTCCCAGTTGTCCACTCCGGGAATGAACACTGCTGACAGTGCTAACACATGATTTTCCGCCTATCGGAGAATCCTTGTGGCTTCTGCCATCGCCATCCTGCTTTTTGTGCCGCCCTGTTGATTACATGGGCGACTGCCGTGATGTTGTCTGATTGGATCAGTACCGGCTAGTTTTGAAGCAGAGGCCTTGCTGGCCTCAGGGCATTGTAAATGGCCCTCAGATCCAGAATATTTATGTGTAGGGAAATAACCTGACTTGACCAAAGTCCCTGGAAGTTTCTTCCCTATGCGACTGCCCCCCAGCCTCAAAGGCTGGAATCCATGGTCACTAGGACCTAGTCCTGTATGCCGAACCTGCGGCCCTCTTGAAGATGGGCACTCTGCAGCCACCACAGTAGAGATACCCTGGTCCTTGGAGACAGGGTTATCAGCCTATGCATCGGAAGATGCGATCCGGACCACTTGTCCAACAGGTCCCTCTGAAAAGTTCTTGTATGGAACCTGCCTAATGGGATTGCTTCGTAAGAAGCTACCATTTTTCCCAGGACTCGCGTGCAATGATGCACCGCTACCTATTTTGGTTTCAGGAGGTCTCTGACTAGAGATGACAACTCCTTGGCTTTCTCCTCCGGGAGAAACACTATTTCTGGTTTATGTCCAGAACCATCCCCAGGAACAGTAGACGTGTCATAGGAACCAGCTGTGACTTTGGACTGTTTAGAATCCACCTATGCTGTTGTAGCACTTTCCAAAATAGTGCTACCCCGACTACCAACTGCTCCTTGGACCTCGCCCTTATAACGAGATTGTCCAATTACGGGATAATTACAACTCCCTTTTTTTTTTTTTTTTTTTTTTTTTTTTTTGAAGGAGTATCATCATTTCGGCCATTACCTTGATAAAACACCCTCGGTGCCATGTACAGTCCAAACGGCAGTGTCTGGACTTGGTAATGGTAATCCTGTACCACAAATCTGAGGTACTCCTGGCGAGGATGGTAAATGGGGACATGCAGGTAAGCATCCTTGATGTCCCGGGATACCATGTAATCCCCCTCGTCCAGGCTTGCAATAACCGCCCTGAGCGATTCCATCTTGAACTTGAATTTTTTTATGTTCAAGGATTTTAAATATAAAATGGGTCACACCGAACCATGCGGTTTCGGTACCCCAACCCGTGTGGAATAGTAACCCCGTCCTTGTTGAAGTAGGGGCACCTTGAGTATTACCTGCTGGGAATACCGCTTATTAATTGCCTCTAGCACAGCCTCCCTGCCTGAGGGAGTTGTCAGCAAGGCATATTTTAGGAAATGGCTGGGGGGAGACATCTCTAATTCCAGCTTGTACCCCTGAAATACTACTTGGAAGAAACAGGGATCCACCTGTGAGCGAGCCCACTAATTGCTGAAATTTTTGAGGCGGCCCCCCACCGTACCTGGCTACACCTGTGGAGCACCCGCGTCATGGTGTGTACTCACAGGAGGCGGGGGAAGAATCTTGATTCTGGGAACAGGCTGACTGGTGCAGCTTTTTCCCTCTACCCTTGTCTCTGTACAGAAAGGAAGCGCCATTTGACCCGTTTGCTTTTCTGAAGCCGAAAGGACTGTACCTTTTTCTGTGAGGAAACCTGAGGTAAAATTATTTCTTCCCAGCAGTTGCTGTGGATACGAGGTCCCAGAGACCATCCCCAAATAATTTCTCACCCTTATAAGGCTCTCTATGCGCTTTTTAAGTCAGCATCACCTGTCCAGTGACAGGTCTCTAATACCCTCCTGACAGAATGGACATTACATTTATTTTGGATGCCAGCCGGCAAAATATCCCTCTGTGCATCCCCCATATATAAGACAACGTCTTTAATATGTTTTTATGTTTGCCAACTATTATCCCTGTTTGACAGGGTCACCAACCACGCTGCAGCAGCACTATCTGCAGGTCTCAGTCTAGTACCTGAGTGTGTAAATACAGACTTCAGGATAGCCTCCTGTTTCTTATCAACAGGTACCTATTAAAGTGGCCGTATCCTAAGACGGCAGTGCCACCTTTTTTGACAAACGTGTGAGCGCCTTATCCACCCTAGGGGATATCTCCCAGCGTAACTTATCCTCCTGGCGGGAAAGGGTACGCCATCAGTAACTTTTTTATAAATTACCAGTTTCTTAACGGGGGAACCCACGCTTTTCACACACTTAATTTATTCATCTGATGGGGGAACAAAACACTGCCTGTTTTTTCTCCCCAAACCTAAAACCCATTTATAGAGGTTAAAGTCAGAAATGTATAACACATTTTTTATTGCCGGGATCAAGTCCCGGATTGGATTGTGTATATGTCTCCACCTTGTCGACACTGGAGTCAGACTCCGTGTCGACATCTGTGTCTGCCATCTGAGAGAGCGGGCGTTTTTGAGCCCCTGATGGCCTTTGAGACGCCTGGGCAGGCGCGGGCTGCGAAGCCGGCTGTCCCACAACTGTTACGTCATCCACCCTTTTATGTAAGGAGTTGACACTGTCGGTTAATACCTTTTACCTCTCTATCCACTCTGGTGTCGGCCCCACAGGGGGCGACATCACATATATCGGCCTCTGTTCCGTCACCATATAAGCCTCCTCATTCAACATGTCGACACAGCCGTACCGACACACCGCAGACACACAGGGAATGCTCTAAACGAGGACAGGACCCACAAAAGCCCTTTGGGGGGACAGAGTGAGAGTATGCCAGCACACACCAGAGCGCTATATACTGCAGGGACTAACTGAGTTATGTCCCCTATAGCTTTATATCTATATATATAATGTATACTGCGCCTAAATTTAGTGCCCCCTCTCTCTTTTTTTAACCCTTGTAGACTGCAGGGGAGAGCCAGGGAGCTTCCCTCCAACGGAGCTGTGAGGGAAAATGGCGCCAGTGTGCTGAGGAGATAGGCTCCGCCCCTTTTTCGCGGCCTATTCTCCCGTTTTTTATGGACTTCTGGCAGGGGTATTTACCTCATATATAGCCCCTGGGGCTATATATTGAGGTATTTTTGCCAGCCAAGGTGTTTTTATTGCTGCCTCAGGGCGCCCCCCCCCAGCGCCCTGCACCCTCAGTGACCGGAGTATGAAGTGTGTGAGAGGAGCAATGGCGCACAGCTGCAGTGCTGTGCGCTACCTTGGTGAAGACTGAGTCTTCATGCCGCCGATTTTCCGGACCATCTTCTTGCTTCTGGCTCTGTAAGGGGGACGGCGGCGCGGCTCCGGGACCGAACATCAAGGCTGGGCCTGCGGTCGATCCCTCTGGAGCTAATGGTGTCCAGTAGCCTAAGAAGCCCAATCCGGCTGCAAGCAGGCGAGTTCGCTTCTTCTCCCCTTAGTCCCTCGCTGCAGTGAGCCTGTTGCCAGCAGGTCTCACTGAAAAGAACAAATTCTAAGACTATAACTTTCTAAGAGCTCAGGAGAGCCCCTAGTGTGCATCCAACCTCGGCCGGGCACGAAATCTAACTGAGGCTTGGAGGAGGGTCATAGTGGGAGGAGCCAGTGCACACCAGGTAGTCTAAGATCTTTCTAGAGTGCCCAGCCTCCTTCGGAGCCCGCTATTCCCCATGGTCCTTACGGAGTTCCCAGCATCCACTAGGACGTTAGAGAAATGTGTAATACATTTTTCATTGCCTCAATCATGTAACGGGTGGCCCTATTGGAAGGTACACTAGCCTCATCGTCGTCGACACTGGTGTCGGTATCCGTGTCAACATCTGTGTCTGCCATCTGAGGTAGCGGGCGTTTTAGAGCCCCTGATGACATGTGAGACGATTGGACAGGCACAAGCTGAGCAGCCGGCTGTCCTATGTCGTCAAACCTTTTATGTAAGGAGTTGACACTGTCACGTAATTCCTTCCATAAGTCCATCCACACCGGTGTCGACCCCGCAGGGGGTGACATCCCATTCACAGGCATTTGCTCCGCCTCCACATCATTATCCTCATCATACATGTCGACACAGCAGTACCGACACACAGCACACACACAGGGAATGCTCTGACAGAGGACAGGACCCCACAAAGCCCTTTGGGGAGACAGAGGGAGAGTATGCCAGCACACACCAGAGCGCTATATATCACAGGGATATCACCTATAGAGAGTGTTTTCCCTTATAGCTGCATAATATATATATATACTGCGCCTAATTTGTGCCCCCCCTCTCTTTTTAACCCTTTTCTGTAGTGCAGGACTGCAGGGGAGAGTCAGGGAGCGATCCCTCCAGCAGAGCTGTGAGGGAAAATGGCGCCAGTGTGCTGAGGGAGATGGCTCCGCCCCTTTTTCGGCTGGCTTTCTCCCGCTATTGTAAAAGTTCTGGCAGGGGTTAATAAACACCTATATAGCCCCTGGGGCTATATATGGTGTCAGTTCGCCAGCCAAGGTGTTAATATTGCTGCTCAGTGCGCCCCCCCCCCCCCAGCGCCCTGCACCCATCAGTGCATGAGGAGCAATGGCGCACAGCTGCAGTGCTGTGCGCTACCTTGGTGAAGACAGAAGTCTTCAGCCGCCGATTTTCCGGACCACCTTCTTGTTTCTGGCTCTGTAAGGGGGACAGCGGCGCGGCTCCGGGAACGGACGACGAGGTCGGGTCCTGTGTTCGATCCCTCTGGAGCTAATGGTGTCCAGTAGCCTAAGAAGCCCAAGCTACCACCACTTAGGTAGGTTCGCTTCTTCTCCCCTTAGTCCCTCGTTGCAGTGAGCCTGTTGCCAGCAGGTCTCACTGAAAATAAAAAACCTAAACTATACTTTCTTCTAGGAGCTCAGGAGAGCCCCTAGTGTGCATCCAGCTCAGCCGGGCACAGAAATCTAACTGAGGCTTGGAGGAGGGTCATAGGGGGAGGAGCCAGTGCACACCAGATAGTCCTAAAGCTTTCTTTAGATGTGCCCAGTCTCCTGCGGAGCCGTCTATTCCCCATGGTCCTTACGGAGTCCCCAGCATCCACTAGGACGTCAGAGAAAATGATAGTAAGCCAGCGCTTTTCTGCAAGATAAGGAGATTATTCAGAGTTTGTTGCAGATTTTGCTATTTTAGCAAAATCTGCGACCACCAAAATTGCACGCTGGGGGCTGCCCAGAATAGGGCAAGGCCACCCAGCATGTGTGGTACTGCCCCGCAATGTGATCGCAATTCAAATAGCGATTGACCCCTGGCTATGCAGCATAACTGCCATGTTTCTAATCGCAGGAAACGCAGGCAACATCATTGGCCAGCCCGGAAAACAGCCATGACACGTCTGTGTTTACTGTGACACTCACCCCCCAATGTCACAACACTGCCCATAGACACTTGTCGCCTGTCCATTATGATGCGAATGATGTGAATGCATCCTTCCGGGATGCGATCCCATCATGACAGCACGCGCAGGTGGCTGAAAATCAGTCTGTGTCAGGGTCTGAATAAGGCCCATAATGTCTACCACCGACTGGAGGGGATGTAGTTACCCGGCTGACGCGATTCCGACATTAAGGATCCCGATGCCGAAATCCTGACAGACGGGAATGCCGACAGCGCTCGCCGCGGGTTTCCCCACTCGTGTGTGTCCACAACACCCATAGAGTGACAATAAAACCTGTGGTGAGTGCAGTGAGCCACCGTGCCGACCGCACTCTTTGCGCTTGCCCCACTGCCAGTATTCTGGTGGCCGGGATGCCGCTGTTGGTATTTTTACAGCTGGCATCCAGTCCGCTGGGATATCATTACCACCCGGCTGGAGAACCAGATACCAGAAGAAAAAGTTAAAGAAACTGAAAGCTATCCACTTGACTTCAAGTTCCAGAACTTTTCTTCAGTCCATCCAGCAGCCAGACATAGCACCAATAATTATATGTATTTTAATTAGGAAACCAAAAACTTAAGTTGGGCTTTTTTGGCAGCTTTTTCGGAAGGGTTTGGCCTTGTTTTGGGCTTATTTTTTTAGTCATCAGTTGCTTGTTTTTCATTTAATAGTTGGCAACACTCGGCCTAGCCCCAGGACGGCTGCCTGCGGGATGGAAGAACCGGTATGACAGACACGATGGGCCGCCAAACTGAAAGCAACACAACTGGAAGGGAAATGAAGACAACTAGAGCAATTATAGGAATGCTGTCATTATATCCTCCGGTTATTATTATATAAAATAACCAGTAGCGTTCAGCAGACATTACGTAGCCTCTGCGCTCAGTCACAATGAGGAAAGTCACCTGTATCTCTACCGATGTGTCCCCGTACACTGCGTCTTCCGTCCCACCAACCACACATTACTGAGAAGGGAGATCGTCAAAGGTGGATCACTCTGCGATCCACTGTATGGCCGTGTACGAGTGCAGAATACAGGAAACCGATTCATGCACACTTACATGTGTATTATTCCTGTTGTCAAAACTAGTTTTAAATATATAATGACTTAAAAAGGACTCTGATGTTAGGATAAATCAGATTGTGAACATGAACGAAATAGATCTCACAATGAGACATTCAGAACCAGACTGATTTAATCTGTAACAAAATCGCATTTTTCTTATTTTGCAAAGAGCGTCCAATCACAGACACCGTATTAGCTGCGTGACACCAGACAGGCACAAGGCGTATAATTGGGTGAAATAACAGGAGACCATCAGGAATCTTCTCAGACCTTTGAGACACAACCACTGTCCTCTGAAGGGATTTCTATCAGAATACTTTTGCACTATGGGCCTTATTTAGGTTTGTTAGCAAACCAATAAAGTTAGCAATTGGGTAACACCATGCTGCAGCGCAGGCGGGGCAGATGTAACATGTGCAGAGAGAGTTAGATTTGGGTGGGGTGTGTTCAACTGAAATCTAAATTGCAGTGTAAAAATAAAGCAGCCAGTATTTACCCTGCACAGAAACAATACAAAGCACTCAAATCTAAAAATCTAACTCTCTCTGCACATGTTACATCTGCCCCACCTGCAGTGCACATGGTTATGACCATTTTCTAACTTTTTGGTTTGCTAACAAACCTGATTAACCCCCTATGTCTGCTTGGTCTGGGCAGATTACTTACTAGCCTAGATAATAGGAATGTGATACCTACCGGTAATTCCTTTTCTTATAGTCCATAGTGGATACTGGGGAATATTATATTAGCATGGGGTATAGATTGGCTCCACTGGCAGATTGCTTACTAGCCTAGGTGATATTATATTTATACTGTATATTATACACACTGGCAGTCTTCGTTGGCAAAGCATAGAGCAGTCGCCAAAAGTTAGTAAAATTTACTAACAAACCAAAATTACTTTTTTACTGTTTACTAAAACCTAAAACACGGGTGCTACCCGGCTGTGACCCGCGTCAGTACCCTTTCCCACTGCAGTCACCAACCTGGCATATTACCGGGTTGGTGACGTTGCTGGTGATGCGACGGGTGCGGCGCTTGGAGATCACATGATCTCCCAGCTCCGCCTGTACATCACTGTGAACGGGAAGCCGGGTCGCTCCCGTTTACACTGCACAGTTTGCCGGGTTGAACCCATCTTCAACCCTGCAAACTACCCGAGTTGGAATACCGGGTCACTTGACCCTTTTACACCAATCAGCAACATGGGTTACGCACACTCATGTGCAATAACCCATGTTATATGCTGGCCGTGTAAAAGGGGTTTAACTTGCTTAACAGAACTGTAAATGTCTATTGCAATCACGGCCTAAACACCCTGTTACATGACCCTCATCCCTGGTTTGGAGCAGAACAGGGACGTCACTTTATTATTTATAGTTTCTGACCGTCTTGTGCTGGAATTAGTTGCGAGCTGCGACCTTTGACTCCACATAAAGACCGCCAGTAAGCCGCACAAATATTTTCCTGCTGTGGGTCTACATGACCATTGCCGTTTGCTTAATCAGCATTTCCCTGGTTTAGGGGACAGCTAGGTTTTTATCTTGGTCCTGGGGGGTTATGAGGGATTTGCAGAAACCACGCACATTGAGTTCTGCATAATTAACACTTTTCACACCCTTTTAAGCCTCACGTCTCTCTTCGTGAACCGGTCAATGGACCCTTTAGAAGGCAGACAAAAGCAGTGCACAGAGCTCTATTGTGTGACATTGCAGCACAGGCACACACCAGAACCTTCCCAGTGATCACAGAAACAAAGCGCAGGCCGGACTCATTTGTGAGGTCACTTGTGCGAGTAGCGATTATCAGTTACCGCAGGGAGGTGTGCACACAAAACAACACAGCTAACACTTCACTACCGACATAGGACAAGTCGCCCGGAAAAATCTGCCTTTCAAAAGCACTGAACTTGGATTTTCATTAATACTAAATATTAAATATAAAACAAATCGTTTTTCTTGTGGCGTGTGCGGCGACATCGCACGTCTGATGCAGCTGCTACGGAGATAGATCAGATTACTCTACAAGGAACGACTTTATATTCTAATCATTATGCGCGGTATTCCTCCCAACCTCCCAATTCAAGCATCTCAGCTACTTAGGTTAATGATATTTTATCCGAGGGGGCTTCAGAACAATCTATTCTTAGTGCGAAAAACCATTAGACAGAGAAGAAGAAGAAGAAAACAAAATTGCACATTCTTGTCTTATTTGGTGGTTACAGTAACGGTATGCATCCAAAATAGAACACATTATGGCGACACCAGATAGGCAACAGGTGGAATACCAAACCCTCACCTGCGGCGCCAACTTCTTCCGGCTTCACGGTCAGATTGGCTCGTTGCAGCTTCTAACACTTGTTTAAAATAAATTGCATGGTGACATCGTAAGAAACATAACACATCCTAAATACGCATCTCTGTAATCTATACAGATAGTCACACGTGGGTGGCACCGGAAAAACAAACACGAAAAAGCCAGAAAGTTTTGCCAAACTAAACACAGTGACAGAACAGCTCGCAAAGCGCACAATGACACCACTCATTTCCCTCTCTCCTCCCGGATGGAGTCTGGAGGAGGTGCGAGGCACAAACGGCAGGGAACCCACCTGAAACATTTCGGAACCAAAGTAAAACTACATTGCCGCGCTACTTATTGTGTGACTACTTGCTTCTAGATACATTCTCACCGTAACATTTTTGTTGTTTTGTCGTAGAGAAGGCTTCATTATTACGGAAAATTACGGACGCACAAAATAACGACAGGAGGTTTCAACTTAATAATAGGCTCATTTATCAATGAGTGATAAATTTCACTGTGAGTGATAAATTGCACCAGCCAATCAGCTCCTGTCATTTTTTCAAACACAGTCTGTAACATGGCAGTTAGGAGCTGATTGGCTGGTGCAATTTATCACAGTGAAATGTATCACTCATTGATAAATGAGCCCGTAAATGTAAAGACATGAAAACATGACGGGATGCAAGAATTGCCCCTTTCTGATCCTAGTGATTTTACCAACGATCCTCGTGTCTAAGTAAAGTGCAGCTAAAGTTTGCCATGCCCCCATTTCCCATGGTAAAGAGAGGAAGGGAGATTTCAGAAAGAGCCAGGACAGTTTCCTTAAGTGGGTAACTTATCTACTAAACTTTGATTTATCATTTCCTTTAAAGCCGTTAACGCACAAGTACAAAATGAACCATAAGTGATGATAGGAGCAGAGATAAGTACTTGGGACAAGCAATATGAACTGTAACATAAGTGTGCGTGATGGGCCTTATCTGACAGAGGAATGGAGCGTCTCACTATGGGCCTTATCTGACACAGAGGAATAGAGCGTCTCACTATGAGCCTTATCCGACACAGAGGGATGGAGCGTCTCACTATGGGCCTCATCTGACACAGCGGAACGGAGCGTCTCACTATGGGCCTCATCTGACACAGAGGAATGGAGCGTCTCACTATGGGCCTTATCTGACACAGAGGAATGGAGCGTCTCACTATGGGCCTTATCTGACACAGAGGAATGGGGCGTCTCACTATGGGCCTTATCTGACACAGAGGAATAGAGCGTCTCACTATGAGCCTTATCCGACACAGAGGGATGGAGCGTCTCACTATGGGCCTCATCTGACACAGCGGAACGGAGCGTCTCACTATGGGCCTCATCTGACACAGAGGAATGGAGCGTCTCACTATGGGCCTTATCTGACACAGAGGAATGGAGCGTCTCACTATGGGCCTTATCTGACACAGAGGAATGGGGCGTCTCACTATGGGCCTTATCTGGCACAGAGGAATGGAGCGTCCCACTATTCGCCTTATCTGGCACAGAGGAATGGAGCGTCTCACTATGGGCCTTATCTGACACAGAGGAATGGAGCGTCTCACTTTGGGCCTTATCTGACACAGAGGAACGGAGCGTCTCACTATGGGCCTTATCTGGCACAGAGGAATGGAGCGTCTCACTATGGGCCTTATCTGGCACAGAGGAATGGAGCGTCTCACTATTCGCATTATCTGGCACAGAGGAATGGAGCGTCTCACTATGGGCCTTATCTGACACAGAGGAATGGAGCGTCTCACTATGGGCCTTATCTGGCACAGATGAATGGAGCGTCTCACTATGGGCCTTATCTGGCACAGATGAATGGAGCGTCTCACTATTCGCCTTATCTGGCACAGAGGAATGGAGCGTCTCACTATGGGCCTTATCTGACACAGAGGAATGGAGCGTCTCACTATGGGCCTTATCTGACACAGAGGAATGGAGCGTCTCACTATGGGCCTTATCTGACACAGAGGAATAGAGCGTCTCACTATGAGCCTTATCCGACACAGAGGAATGGAGCGTCTCACTATGGGCCTCATCTGACACAGAGGAACGGAGCGTCTCACTATGGGCCTTATCTGGCACAGAGGAATGGAGCGTCTCACTATTCGCCTTATCTGGCACAGAGGAATGGAGCGTCTCACTATGGGCCTTATCTGACACAGAGGAATGGGGCGTCTCACTATGGGCCTTATCTGACACAGAGGAATGGGGCGTCTCACTATGGGCCTTATCTGGCACAGAGGAATGGAGCGTCTCACTATTCGCCTTATCTGGCACAGAGGAATGGAGCGTCTCACTATGGGCCTTATCTGACACAGAGGAATGGAGCGTCTCACTTTGGGCCTTATCTGACACAGAGGAACGGAGCGTCTCACTATGGGCCTTATCTGGCACAGAGGAATGGAGCGTCTCACTATGGGCCTTATCTGGCACAGAGGAATGGAGCGTCTCACTATTCGCCTTATCTGGCACAGAGGAATGGAGCGTCTCACTATGGGCCTTATCTGACACAGAGGAACGGAGCGTCTCACTATGGGCCTTATCTGGCACAGAGGAATGGAGCGTCTCACTATTAGCCTTATCTGGCACAGAGGAATGGAGCGTCTCACTATGGGCCTTATCTGACACAGAGGAACGGAGCGTCTCACTATTCGCCTTATCTGGCGCAGAGGAATGGAGCGTCTCACTATGGGCCTTATCTGGCGAGCATTCCCTTTGTCTGACATTCCACGCTCACCTAATCACCAGAACAAAACTACTTTATGTAAAATGATCTTCCAGTTGCCTTAGTTACAAATCCCTGCAGTCTAGTGTAATAGAAATCTACTCACATGAGTTAGGAATAATTAGGACCACAAATTAAACCGAACATAAAAGTTAATTCAAAGCGTTAAACTGCTGTCAGGTAAATGGCTGCAAAAGTTTTACTGGTTTTGAACATTTAACTACACGGCGATGAGCTGCGGCCAAAGGTTTAGTTATAGGAACAGATTGGGGCAGGGTATGGTTACAGCGCCAAGATTAGAGGACGCGACGGACAGTTCCTAAATAAGGCATGATGGGTACAGTCTACACAGCGGAGGAAGAAGACTAAACTTAATAAATTACAAGGACATGAACTTAAAATGTACTTGCACACACAAGGATCCTGCAAATTCCCTAGGAAGCAGTTTGTAGAGCCTTTCAAAGAAATCACCTAACTGACATGTTATGCTTTGACTTTTGACCTTTTTGACTAACGTATGCCAATCTTCAGGCAACTGTCTGAGAGCTCTGGGGTTTTATTCCTGCAGCCTTTGAAGTAGGGATAAGGAAAAACTCTGCAGCCGAGTTGAATAAGGATAAGATTAAAATATTCTAAATTCACCCTTCATACATGTAAAGCTCAATATTGGCAGATCCACATATAGAAGACAATGAGAATATATGAAATTGCACTACTTTCTCCAGAGCTTCTCAAATAATACTAAGCATCCGTTTATAGCAAGCGCTAATGGGCCCATGATATTAGGACTTTCTGAGAAGGGGCCCGGAAGGATGCGTCAGGTGCTGGAATCAGGAAATAAAGTATGTTACAGCCACCCAGAGAAGGAAATTGCCTCCCACAATCAGGTAATACAGCAGTCTTCACATATGCTAATAACACACCAACAGCCCGGTTACTAAAGCAAATCCGCGTCTGAGGATACTGAGAACTAAACGCGTCTGTAAGTAAATCCTGTTTAATATTTTACACTTAACTACTGGAGAAAATAAAGTTATATTTTTACATAGTTTTGTTTGTTTTTTTACTTTTTTTTTTCTTCCAAAGGTTAAAAAAACCTAATTAGTGAGCTGAAAGGTACGTTAAGACCAGCAAGAGGATTAAGGAACTGAAACTATAAAGTGACATTTTAATCCTTGTCAACTACAACAATCAACCCATTAGAGGTTTTCCTGGGGAATTCTCACTAAGACCTGGAAATAAACACTTGCAGCAATGGGTGGGGGGTGGGGTGGGGGGGCTGCTGGATAATGTGTTACGGGCTGTGCAGTACCCGAAGGAGCGTTCGACCTGCAGCAAAACATGGCATGTAGATTACCGTCCGAGAGGAGATGAGAATAACAACAGGGAAAGGCACAGCTGGGAGCCACAAAAGGTTGGATGGAGTGAAAGATAAATAGAACAGGAACACAAACAGCTCAGTAACCCGCAGCAGAGCAAATACAATCTACAATGTACTGGCAGCTTCAGGTGGTCAGTCTAACGTTTACACAGCCTCAATATTGGGGCAACCAGTGCCGTCACCTATCCAAAACCAGCGTCTTTCTGTCCCCAGAGAGATTTACTTTATTACACGTTCATATCACACTTCAAGGTTTATACAACACACTGCGCGCTTCTCTGTGTTCTTCATCAAAGTCTTGATAGTATCCAAAGACTGCGCAGCCACATCCGTTATCCTGCATACGACACAACTACTGTGACTACAACTACACCTCACACAATACAGCCTGATGCCGGGTACATAGGAGACCATACTGATAATACAGCCTGATGCCGGGTACATAGGAGGCCTTACTGATAATACAGCCCGATGCCGGGTACATAGGAGGACTTACTGATAATACAGCCTGATGCCGGGTACATACGAGGACTTACTGATAATACAGCCCGATGCCGGGTACATAGGAGGACTTACTGATAATACAGCCTGATGCCGGGTACATAGGAGGCCTTACTGATCATACAGCCTGATGCCGGGTACATAGGAGGCCTTACTGATAATACAGCCTGATGCTGGGTACATAGGAGGCCTTACTGATAATACAGCCTGATGCCGGGTACATAGGAGGCATTACTGATAATACAGCCTGATGCTGGGTACATAGGAGGCCTTACCGATAATACAGACTGATGCTGGGTACATAGGAGGGCTTACTGATAATACAGCCTGATGCTGGGTACATAGGAGGCCTTACTGATAATGCAGACTGATGCCGGGTACATAGGAGGCCTTACTGATAATACAGCCTGATGCCGGGTACATAGGAGGCCTATGTGCGGTCAGTGGCAATTTAACGAATAAAGCTTTAAATTGCCCCTATTTCACTATGTACAAAGAACAAAAAAAATCACAATGAAGAACCCTGAGGTGGGGCAAATGGGTGCATTCTGTGAGAATAGCCCGGAGGTACCACGCCATCTGTGACCTTCCACATCCACCCTGGGTAGCGAGACGGAAAGAGAAGAACTACAATAAAATGGCCCAGTGTTTTCTTATTCCGTCAAAGAGTTAATTCTCCATGTGAGCCACCCTGCGTCTCTCAGACACGATGAGAAAACACAGACTTGTACAGCTGCACGAGGATTGCTTTAAAGTCACAGAGGAAAGTTCAAGAGACAAAAGGCAAAAAATGGTTTTAGCAGACAAAGCATTTATGTCATTTCGCCTTAAGGTAGCTTTACCCTCGCATGTAGCAACACGAACGCTTCTCATTTCCAGAGCCGCCACTGACACTTCCACGTCTCATTTTACGTAAATAAATGCAATAATTCACAGGAATTTCTTATGTTTTCTAAATGGATTATGCATTGTAATCCCTCGCAGAATATGAAAGGGACATTTCAGTAGCCAGAAACAAAGCGAGGACAGTAGTTTATCGGTTTCTTTTTGTACTTTCGTCTGCTTATTGCAGGAGCAAAATCTGCAGAAGTGGATAAATGTCAAATTAATATAGACGGGGGCGGGCAGTGCGCAGTCTGCAGAGATTATTCACCCCTCCCCCCATCTATCATATATGTATACAAATGTGCCATATACATAACTGACAGAAAATCTTTATGTATCCTGCATAGATTTCCTTATAATACACTGCTTCATATTACACTGAACACTTCAAAAGAGACTGTCTGCATAAAACATTCACCTCAGTCATTAGCATCAGGATAAAAGTACCCGCTTACCACTACCTGCGGGGCGTACGAGCACCCGCACACCACTACCCGCTGGGCGTACTAGCATCCACACACTACTACCTGTTGGGCGTACTAGCACCAACACACTACTACCTGCCGGGCGTACTAGCACCCGCACAGTACTACCTGCTGGGCGTAAAAGCACCCGCACAACACTACCCGCTGAATGTACGAGCACCCGCACAACACTACCCGCTGAGTGTACGAGCACCCGCACACCACTACCTGCTGGGCGTACGAGCACCCGCACACCACTACCTGCTGGGCGTCCGAGCACCCGCACACCACTACCTGTTGGGCGTCCGAGCACCCGCACACCACTACCTGCTGGGCGTACTAGCACCCACACAAAACTACTCACTGAGCGTACAAGCACCCGCACGCCACTATCTGCTGAGCATACAAACACCCACATGCCACTACCTGCTGGACGTATGAGCCCGCGCACACTACTACCTGCTGGGCGTACTAGCACCCACACACTACTACCTGCTGGACGTACTAGCACCCGCTTACCCCTACCTGCTGGGTGTACGAGCACCCACACACCACTACCTGCTGGGTGTACTAGCACCCACACACCACTACCTGCTGGGTGTACTAGCACCCACACAGTACTACCTGCTGGGCGTACTAGCAACCACACAGTACTACCTGCTGGGCGTACTAGCACCCGAACACTACTACCTGCTGGACGTACTAGCACCCGCTTACCACTACCTGCTGGGTGTACGAGCACCCACACACCACTACCTGCTGGGCGTACTAGTACCCACACACTACTACCTGCTGGGCGTAGGAGCACCCGCACAACACTACCCGCTGAGTGTACGAGCACCCACACACCACTACCTGCTGGGCGTACGAGCACCCGCACGCCACTACCTTCTGGGCGTACAAGCACTCGCACGCCACTACCTGCTGGGCGTACGAGCACACGCACGCCACTACCTGCTGGGCGTACGAGCACCCGCACACCACTACCTGCTGGGCGTACGAGCACCCGCATGCCACTACCTGCTGGGCGTACGAGCACCCGCACACCACTACCTGCTGGGCGTACGAGCACCCGCACACCACTACCTGCTGGGCGTACGAGCACCCGCACACCACTACCTGCTGGGCGTACGAGCACCCGCACACCACTACCCGCTGAGCGTATAACAAGAACTATCAGCTGCTCTATTAACATGGCTGACTGAGCTGGAATTTACAGTATACATTCTATTAATGTAGGAAACAAGACAACAACCCAGGGCATATAACAATAATTAAATGACAGCAGTTATGCGCTGTAAGTGCTGACATAATAACGCGCGACAATTTATAACCTAGAACCCCTGTAATTTAATCCGACTCACCAAGTCAATAAATCAGACGGCTTACAGGCCCGACGCTGCCCCTGCTTTATGAACTGTTACAGTGCTGTATTAAGGCTGGAAATTGCATTTTAGGTTTACCCCAGCGGGTGAGAAACCTCATATTCAGATGAGGGTGCCGCATTCTGGAAAACTAAATAAACAGGACGCACGTTTCTAGAGAAATAAGTCACAGCACTCAATCTTCCAGAGGAGCCAGATATGAGACGCTGCGACAAATGATTTGTTCACGCCGACACCGTGTATATTTGTCCAAATCAGTGAGCGAAATTTCCTCAGCTCGGGGAAGAATTAAAATATGTAAAAAATAAATAAATACATTGTGAAAATCCCAGAATGGACCACTAATGGGGACAGATGTTTTTGGGGACAAAGTATTTACTATTCAATATAAAAAAATACAAGAAAAAAAAAAAAGTGGCGGGTAGGGGGGAGGGGGGGGCGGGGGGGGGGGCTCGGTTTGAAACCTAAAAATGGAAAGTTTGAGTAAAATTAAGAGTGAGCCATAAAATTGCTCTCTGAGTTTTGGCAACAATATAGAGACTGTATTCTGGGGATGTAAAGAAATGTGGTGAAATCACGAGCCGCGCTGCCCATATGTAAAGGGAACGGGCCTATAAAACTAAATTCCCCCTTTAACAGGCTTCCTTTTCTGATAAAAGTTACAGCAGATGTGCAATTCGAGAGCAATTATATAATTGGGAGTTTTGTCTCTTGGTAATAGATTTTGGGCAGAATGTGGTACATCGGCTCCCCTGAATTCCGCCTCTATTCCCTTTTACCATAACCCCCTAGTACCCCTTACGCAGCTCGTACAGTGTTTATTTTATATTGTTTCGTAGTATATGACCATGCTGATCTTTGGTCTTTATTAGCCTGTAAAAGTCCGCTGTGTATTTCCGTCCTCGTCACATAATAGGCGCAGGTTCTTACTCCCTGCTATCTGCAGCCAAGAGATTATCTCAGTTATACAAAGAGGGAGGGGGTTTCCTGAAAATCGAGGACTGTCGATGACACCAGAAGACGACGACCCAATGACAGCCAGGACCGCAGCAAGATCTGTGAGGTCAAAAACAAATGACAATTCGCCCCCCCCCCCCCCACAGTAGCTTTATGGCCACTGCCGCAATCGCAGCGCTTGTCAAATTTGACATCTAAGAACGGGAAAGGAAGAAAGAAAAAAAAAAAGAAGGAGAGATAGAATTCTAGTGGAATTATTTTTGGCAGAGGCAGAATTTATTTTACCACCGCTGGTTATAAAGTCTACATTTCTCTAGGACGGCTTTTCTCGCCCACAGCAAGGGATACACTAACCGCTGGAACCAACGCAGCGCCGGCCCTTTAAGCAACAGAAACTGGCTGATGTTTATCAAGCAAGCGACTGCGTGATCTGTCGGAGGATATTCTTCCATGTGCCACTCAAATTATTTGGCTGTACAGCGGACGTACCCGGCCGAAATAAAAATTAACCTCTTGCGCTTTTGAGGGGGAAAAAACTGCTGCAAAAAAAAGTATCTCGTGCCGCAAAAGTAACTGCCTGGCAAGGGGAACCAACGTTCATTATGGAGTAATGAGTAATTTGCCTACACCTGCAATCCCTTAAAAATTATACAGAACCGTACAAGATTAACAGCGGGGAATTAATTTCATTTTCTCAAACAGCTGCGAGACCTTGCATAAAAAAATTAAAAAAAAAAGTACACAGCACTTCCATTACAACGTTGTAGGGGACGGTTCCAGCAAATATCCAAGTTCACGTTTCTAACATAACATTTATTTCCAGTTTAACACTTTTTCATTCATATTAGGTGCTACTAATTTTTACGGTGTTGCCTTTGGCGCGCCTCCGAACTCCACAAGCGAGTTGTAAGGAACGCGTATGAACTCTCGGATGGTTTGTGTGGCTCTCGGCCATGTTTAATATCCACATATGAAACTTGTACCACTTTTTATTATTTTATTTTTTTAGGGTTTTTTTTTTTTTACTCTTTTGAAAATAATTTATGCTTTACCTAGATATTTTATACACCGCTCAAATGAAACCTGCGCCTCACCCCTGCTTCACAGCGTTACAATAACACGGAGAGCTTTCAGGTTTTACTCAAACGAAACGTTGGAAAAATAAGGATCTGTCCGGTGCACTTGCCCCTGGCTCCGATTATAAATGGGGTATTTTCTAGCAGCAAGCAACCCACATCGCTCTTACTAAAAATTAGGCCGGGTCAACTCATGGTATTAATTGCTGAATACGCATTTTTAAAAAGGAAGTATAATATACACACACAAGTTCATATTCAGGCATGCGAGTCTCCGTGTTTTCCAGATAAGAGGGTTTTTGGACAATTTGGAGAACACATGAAAAAATATATAAAATTTCCAGTCATTAGTAGCGGGGCTCACACAGAAAAACAATCATATCATTTCTACTCTCTCTTGTTAATATATAATTATTATATAAAATAATATATTATAAATATATTTTTCAAATCAGATATAGAGCCCACCCCTCATCAAGTCATATGAAATACTGCCACAATGGGATCGATTCAATTCTCCGACAGTTGAATAGCGCCAGGAATTAGCTTCCGGTGCTATTCAATACAGCGCCAAATGACACTCAATTGTCGGGAATTCTACTCTCACACCCGTGGGATGCTAGAGGAAATCCGACAAAAGTGCTGCTGCGAGGCTGATTCTGTCGGGAATCAGCATTGCGCCGGGGTGTTAAGTCGGAGAATGCCCGTTCTCCCGACAAATCAACCGGTTAAGTCCGGGAGAACAGGCATTCGCCGACTTAACATGAGCTGAATTGAATAGCGACGGGAGCCAATTCCCGGCACTATTCAACTGTCGGAGAATTGAATCAACCCCAATGTACTGAAATCCTATAAACAACTAAAACCAGACAAGACCTTAAAGGTCACCTGCGTCCCCCTGTACTGGTCACAACATTATATGTGGTATAACTGTGAATTATATAAGACAATGGTAATAAATATTTGGCTGTAATTCCCACCACTGTACAGACAATTTAAGTCAATTCCTCTACCTGCTGTGGAGCCGAAACCTTCTATTCACTTGCACCGCTCGTTACCTGAAATCTCCGCTTGCACCCTTTAACCTTATTTTTATTTGCATCCATTTTTCAAAAACAGATTTTGTGCCCTTGGGAAATAAATGGACTTTTCACATGAATCAAGCTCCTGTACGAGCACTATTTATTTGCTGAAGGTTAATTGGCACTCACTTAACACGGCTGAACCGCACTTTACCCTTTCCGGGACACTGCAAGGAGATTACGGAGAAGTAAACGTTTTTTGTGCAGAGAAACGCGTGGCCACCTCTCAAATTATCTCTTTAATAAAACGCCGCCGCACATTCACTGCCCTTTAATGTGTGTTTAATAGGACTTTTTTCCCCCTGCCACTTAAGGGTTTCATTTTCAAACTGTTTACAGAGAACTTGCCAACAAATTGCGCGATCGGAGCGGAAACCACACAGCAAACGCTCGCGTACTCTGTATTTATATTTTGATGGTATCATGTGTCTAAAACCTTAAATATTTTTCAATGCTAAAAATTTGGCTGCAACTGGTTAGAAATCTGAACCCAACACTACGGAACCTACTGACAAACCGAAAGGTTTATGTAATAACACGGTGCAGATAGAGCCAATGTGCTATAACCCACAGCAACAAATTATATAATTTGTTTTACTCGTGTAAACAAACAACCGACTGACGGACGTGAATATATGATTGCAGAAAACACATGCCACCCGCACAGCGCCATGTGTTACTCCACGCAAAGGCCTTTGTCTCAGACTCCCCTACAACCAAGAGCACGCAGCCTGCAACCACTATACGCTGCTGTAATAACCGCTGCCGGTAACCGCAGGAAAGGGGAGTCTGACACCGGGGCCCTAGGCTTATGGGTCTGCTGCTCTATGATTATTATATAGATATAAGGTGATGTTTTTCCATGGAGGCAGAATTAAATAAGTATATCTGAAGAGAACTTTGTGGTCCATTTACCAAGCCTTGGATGAATTACCAGCCAATCAGCTCCTAACTGCCATGCTACAGACTGTTTGAAAAATGACAGTTAGAAGCTGATTGACTGGTACTTTATCTCCAGCTACTTTATCTCCATCCAGGGTTTAGTAAATAGATCCCTATTACCCCTGTGGGCAGATGACTGCAAATAAATAAGAGAATGAAATAGTTTTGTATGAAAGTGCACGGATGGAAGCCATTTTGTGAGTAGCCTCGATGCCCGCCATACGGCAGGCTACCCATCGGCCGGGAACCAGGGATAGGACTATGACACCCTGTGGATAGACAATAGATGTAAGGAAAGGCGTGCGTAGGACGGATCATTGACGCCACACTTTGGATGGCTGTAGGGGTGCAGTAGTCCTGTAGTGTGAAGGCACCGCTAATCCTTATGTTTAGGTGCGCTCCCACTGTTACTGAACACTAGAAAAACTCTGACGTGTGGGGAAATGGGATTAGAGACATAAAGTAATAATCTAATTTAAGACGGGTACACACTGGGCAATTTCAGCTAAAAAATAAACAATAACAACGTTATCATTTATTTTTAGGCTTATATTGTCCAGTGTGTATGGGGGTAATATTGGTGAACGATGAACGCTCCTGATATAGGGAGCGCCGTCAGTCGTGGCCAGGGAGCGCCGCCGGGAGTAAGGAGCCTGGCCGGGGGGGGGGGGGGGGGGGGGTGCCCTGCTATAGAGGTACTTGTCCCTATAGCCCGCCGCCCGCTCCCCCGTTTCATCTCCTCAATACGACTTGTTTTAAAGTCAGATTGAGATGGTCGGAAACGGGACCAAAAACGGTCTAATTTGGTCCCGTTTCCGACAGAAGCACGCAGATCGGCGGCTATTCGGCCCGACTTGTCGGAAAAAATCTGGGTGGGATTTAATAGGTCGCAACCCCTTCCGACCTGAAAAATGTCGAAACCCGACGTCTTTCCAACAAGGCAGCAGGTTTCGACTTTAACTGAATATACCCCATAGTCGTTCATCGCCGGCATTTCAGCATCGACCAGTGTGTACCCGGCTTAATCTCAGGTGTAAATTCCGGGAAGTGAGAGACCAAGTCTGCGCTTAACATCGTTTTCAGTAGTAACGCTAAAATGAATGCATTAAATAAAATGTAACGGCAGCGCGGATGAAGGCCTGCACGGTGCATCCAACACAACTCTCCGAGCTTCCACACAGATCCCCACTCATCACACAGCAGTTACTCCTTTATAATGGAGCTGTCAGAAGTGTGTTCTGTAGATAAATATATGATACAAAGCAGCACCCATACACACCGATGCTGAAACATTACCAGCGTTCACCCTCCGCACACCATCAGGACACAGAGTAAACAAGCATTGAACACAGGCCAGCATAGATGTAAAATCTGCCCCCATGACCTCACACTGCAGAAGCACAGCCACAATATGCCGCCCTGCAGCTTACGGTAGTGGATACTGCAGCAAACACGGAATGGGGGACGAGAGCACCCAATATACAACATTCGGGTCACAGGCGCTGCTTGCAACGTGGTAATGCAGATTGCAATGCTGAGAATGGATGAGACGGCCCTCCAGGACGACCGTACTCATGGTTCTATAGTGGATAGCTTTACAGGCCCCGTCTTTCTCGCCAACAGAGCTTACAAACTAGTTTAGGCGACCATTGCCAAACGTGTTTCATAAGAAACAAACAGCAGGGCCAGAATCAGGATTGTAACTGCGTAAAGCGTTAGGCAGCCAACGCCTAAATACTGAGCCCTCATTTCTCACTATTGCACAGGGGCTACAGACGTATAACCCCACACCGCCAAGATCCAATCAGCACTTGAATATTCTGCGATACCAGAGGGAGGAGCGGGCGTGGAGAGGGGCATATGTAATATGGATGAGGGGCTGCGGGCCACGGCTTACATCATTTATGGATCATAGCGACTACAACTATTAACGGCCCAGCTGTCAATTCAGGACAAAGACACTTACCTTCTGTACACTGCAAGATGGCGATAAGAAAAAACAACCAATGGGTTTGCATTCTGCTGCCAGGAGCCACCATTATTGATCCCTCGCAACGATTTCTTTGTATTCCTTAATGAATCCAGTCAAACAACACAACTTCACTGAGGAGAGCGGGAGACATCATTCATCTTCATACCTGAAAAGAAGACAAACAATAGTTATTCAATGGCAAGAAAATAAGAAAGAAATAAGGGGGGGGGTTTGCAGGGGCTACTATTACGCCTTATGAAAAGTGGCAGCCATTTTGTAAGATGAACCAATACATTTAGCCTGTAAACTTGTTAGGAGGAAAGTGACAGCTTTGCAGTGCGCGGTCACGGCAGCCATTTTGTGCGCCAAGCCTATGCAGCCTATAGTATCAATGGGAATTTGTGACTTCATAGATGTCACAATGCTTCAAACAGGTATTTTAATACATATATCTCAGCAGTGTAGGCACTTACAGGTCAGCTGGACTACCTATCCAGTCCAGACAAGTGCGCGTTAAGTCATTATTGTTACACTTTAAGTGACCCGGTAAGTGTCTTGAGTCACAATGCAAAAATGTTAATATTCAGCAAAACAGGATATTCCAGCCCCAGGGTAATGCTACAGTCACACATTATGCCGCTGTCTCAGACAATAGCAAGAATAATGCTTAAATAACTCTAAAAGCTTCAATAAAATTCCACAAGTTCCTAAGAGGCTTCAAACATGTCAAAGTAAAGCCATTTCCTAAGAGCTCAGACGGCAACACGGTACGATTCAAGGGAGGCGGACTAAAGGTTGGAACAAAATGGAGCAATAAATGGACAAAACCTACACTCGGAACACGGGCGTTCTAATCAATCACCATTAACACCTTTATAACCATCCTACAAAACAAATACTGTTTGCTATGACGTCGGGCAAATACTGCATCTTAGGGCGTAATAACGGAATAGAACCACTGAAGGAACGGTTATACCTTAGACAAACAAACAGATTGGAACATTTTTTGGTAAGAACCGTAAAATAAAATATAGAAAGAGATTAGGTTTTCGGTACCAAATCCCAGACTATAGGTGGTAGCATGTCGCAGCCTAGATCAATGTTAGATCGCAGTATAAAATAAACTGTTGCAGTATTTGTGCACTACATGCAAAAATAATCATTTAGATTTGTGTCCCTCTGCGTCATGGCACGGTTGCTAATTTGCACCCCTTGTCAGGATTTCCCATTAATGTGCCCCTTACTGATCAGGTGTATATCTATAATTGGAAGTTACAGACACTCCGCCCTCCAAACACCCAGATGAAGCACGGACACCGCAATGCTCATTCATAGCAAAGGCTTTTCACCAGAAAGATCGTATCATCAGGAGAATCCTCGTTCAGTAAGAGGACTATGAGAGATCCTATAATGCTGACATAGAAGAAGCCAGGTAATGCATCACTGCTGTACACCAGTATATCTAAGGCCGACCCAACAAGTTACTGGAACTCGCCTCTCTGTAATGGTTCTGCCTGTAATGACGGAAAACATTTCTAGCACCACTGAAAATAGAATATTCACATGTACTAAATGATACACATATAAAGTTCCAGTTATGTCTCCGTCTGTTTATAGATCAAACAGCCCAGACAGATATCAGGATTCTTAGAACAGTCTCCAACTAGAAATGTAAAGTATATTTGAGGTCCCTGCACAGTAGAGGTAGCCATTTTGTGGACTCAGCAAATTCTCCTGAGAGCTCAGCCAATGAGGTCAAATCAAATAACCCGTCCTCGCATGTGTGGGGGGCAAACCGTCATGGTCATCGCATATAAATGCCGGCGACAGCACCCAACCACTAGAATAGTAGCGCAAATGCACTTTGCAATCAATAAGCTCGCTCATTTTTCCTCATGCTCCAAAGGAGGTGCATATGAAGTAAACAAAAAAATTGACCACCGCATATAAACAATAACACACACAGCCAGACATCATGAGGACGTCCGGCTGGCGGACATTGCACAAAACCGAACAAACCCAATAGAGCACATTCTCACAAATCTCAGCCTGGCCCACAAAATATCCGACTTTGTGATGGCACTGCTTACTAGTAAACTGATAAAATAGGTTCAGACCACAAAATGGCTGACTTTAATGGTTTCTAGTGAATCACTGGGCTGAACTTGAAACATTGGTTCAGCACACAAAATGGCTGCCTCACCACAATGTGCACAAAGTGGTCACTTTAACAGGAGAGCCGACCAGAAAACTGCAAAAGCAACTCGGCCATATAAACACAACACACATATACATATACATTATATATATATATATATATATATATATATATATATACACACACACACACACACACACACACACACACACATAAAATGAACAATTCAGGCTCAGGTGATGAATAGCTTCAGAGGAAAAGGGAGACGTGAAGAAAACATTTGGAGGATGTGTAGACAGGTTTTTCATATGGACCGACATAGACAAGATAATTAAAAGCAGATTTCTCTTTGGTGGCGATAATGTAAAGAGGAACCACTGAAAACATGATAAAGAATAGCACATATGTTCCATGTTAGCAGTCTAGGAGGACACGTCTATGTAAGTCTTCACTCTACTATACACATTAACACCTTCTGCGTACCCCGGTCACACGGGTACAATCAATATTCACTTCTGCGTCCCATCTATTGATTCAGCTGCTGCAGCGCCTCCGAATCAAACTACAAACCAAACAAACAGGAGAGGCGTCTAAAACATCAGCCACTCAATCATTCATCTATAAGAGGATACAGCGCCTAACAACTAGTCTTTAAAAATAAAAAATAAAATATATATATATATATATATATATATATATATATATATATATATATATATTTATTTTTATTTATTTTTTTTTTATTTTTTTTTTAATACAAATGGGTAGTAAGCAGCAGCAGGGTACGCTCGTTGTGTAACAAATAAATGATTATACAAGAATTATAAGGTGGTAACATTTTTGGTGGAAGTCAATGACAGAATGACCTTAACGTACATTTTCTTTGAGGATTATATATCCATTATTAACAAGTGTAGATAATTAATCTGCCATACAGTTGGGAGTTTTCTTTTGGTTTGTTTTCTAAATAATTGAATGATACGATAAGCTGATGAAGTATTCATTAGCCGGGTCTCGTCGTCTTGTCAGGTTCCACACTTCCTCTGACCCATAACACGGCTATATACCCTTATCCTGCGTTACAGTATATTCCCACGCAGTAAATCATGCCCAAGAAATAAGGCAAAACATCTCAGAGCACCAGCGCAGAAGTCGCCCGTCCGGGGGTCACGGATCTCAGGTTCTCCCTGATATATAGCTATTAATTAACGTAAGATCCACAGAACGAGACCTCCTTCCTGGGGTAAGACAACAAGCAGCCGCCATTCTCACGTGCGCTTGCATAACTTAGTGATAAGTGGCCGCTCCTGTACTTCCCGCTCCTGCCTTTAAACTGCATTATGTTAATGCAGAATTTATTAATGATTTATGTCTTCTGTGGATCATGTATTGGTGATCGTGCACTAACAAGACATCGCCAGAGCGGAGTCTGAGGGAGAAGGAAATGGGAGAGATTCTGTAAGTCAATTACAACGGTTATATCTTAGTGCCCTGCTGAGAATCATGTTAAATATGCTAATATCTTTGGACACCACAGGCAGGCTCCGAGGCATTTTACAGCTGCATCTAGGAGACGTGCAAGAAACACAGCTCGTTCCAGAACTCCCCAAATATCCCGCACTGTACAGACAGGGAGAACATCAGCGACAAAAAAATAAAATAAAACTTATTATTTAAAAAACTAACATGAGTAATCGATGAAGACGCGCGTCCTGTCTGCGAGCACCGGGGATACGGGAAGTAACATGGGGGAATACAGGTTACAGGACCCTAATTTCCTGCAGAAGGTTACCGACACCATTTTGCATTTTGGGACAAATGCTTTGAAGATGAAAGACGCACAAAAGCAGCGCTGCTTAGATGGGTCTGCCGCTCGGGAACAAATGTCCAGGACCGCGCACAGAACACAGGAAGGGTTTATTGTTTTTATTACCTACTGATATGATTTTCAGAACTTCCCAAGTTAAAACAAGAAGACCAGACTATATAAAGGAGGAGGAATGAATACCCCGGCCTCAGACTAATCCTGTTTGCACATGAAGCACCGGCGCTCACAATCTTGTTAGTGTGACGTGCGGATGACCTCAAACCTGAAGCCAATGTTGCACATAGAAGCACTTTCAAGTCATATTAACAGTTTGGATGCACGAACTTCACTTCATATAATAGTCTGACACCGCAATCTTCAGCAGCAATTTGTTTTCAGCAGACAAACGCCGCTGCTCTGTGCTGCCCGTCAGGGTGTGACGTATACAGTCACTACAATGATCCCATGCCCCGATTCCCAGAACTGAAATCCAGGCACCAGGTTCACCGGAGCCCACACGGTCAACGAGCGCATCAGCAAAAATACTCTGCACTGCTGTAAGCGTTCTCATTCTACCTATGGTCCTAGCTCCACCCGTTTTGGAACCGAAGTCGACCGGCCGAGCAGCAGATGGACCGGTAACTAGAACACTCTGTGACGCAAGCTCCTCGGATACGGCGCTGGGAGCGGCTCCTCCGTGTAAATCCACTGTGGGAAATTTTGGAACCATTTGCGAGCCTGTTTTGTGCAGAAACTGAATTTAATGTTAACATCTGTGAGATCATAGTCTAATTACCGCCAAGTGAAACCTGAAACTAAATCAATGGCGCATAAGATGCAATCTCCACTGAGTTTGGCTCAGCACACAAAATCCTTGACTCATAAATCAATGTTACAAGCCATTCAGCGGATCGATAGTCAGATTCCCACTTGGTCTATACATACAGCCACTAAATGAAATAATAATGACTTAAGATGTGTCATACTGGGTCATCAATATCAACAAGGAGCAAGAAAGAAGACGGAGAACAATGCAGATTGCAGGGAGCGGGATAATGGCAGCCCACGGGCTCAGCGCTATCGCACGCAAAGGGAAAGCATCGACCACATACAGAAAAATATAAATATACTGTTCACAAAAAGTGAGAGAAAGGAGTTTGGGGGGTTTTATAGTCTAAGATAAGTATTGCATGTATGAAAAGCAATGGAGGCCGGAGCGGTGGGAAGCCTCCAGCTGTTTTCAATAGATCTCTCCTTTCAGCTTGCTATTGCTCCCCCAGCACTGCTCAATACACAAGGGCACATTGATAATGTGTACAGATTGGCAGATCTATTCACGAAAAGCCCAGGAGAGAGGTTCTCAGCCTTCACCTTGCTCCGCTTCCCCACGGCTGATTATACAGGAACGTAGGATGTCACGCAGAACAGATTAAACGACACATAGCGTCTCAGTGTTTCGTGTCACTCCCAACAAGCAGGGACGTAGCGCTGCAGGGACAGGGAATGACGTCTGCCAATTTTATGTGGGGACTAAAACTTAAGATAAACCAGCAACATCTGCAGCAACGGCCGGGTGGTTGTATTGGGGACAAAGCAGCCAATGGGGTCAATTCTATTCGGCAACTAAAGAATAGCGCCGGGAATTAGCTCCCGACGCTATTCAATTCAGCTAAAGTTAAGTCGGCGATGTCCCGTTCTCGCCGACTTAACAGGTAGTTTTGTCGGGAGAACGGGCATTCTCCGACTTAACTACCCGGCGCGAGGCTGATTCCCGACAGAATCAGCCTCGCGCCGGCCGCGAGGCAGCACTTTTGTCGGGTTTATTCTCTCATCCCCCGGGGATGAGAGAAGAATTCCCGACAATTGCGGGCAACTAGTAGCAGAATTGAATAGCGTCGGGAGCTAATTCCCGGCGCTATTCTTTAGTTGCCGAATAGAATTGACCCCAATGAGTTATTACAGACAGTGAGATGCTGGAGACACACCGACAGTAACCGCTTCCATGGAAAAAACGCAGGGCCCGCGGCGGCACAGGAGCTAAGTCACGGGTATAAAAGAGGTGTGAAAGGTTTCCAGCTATTCGGGGTTTATGGGTTTTCACCACATATTTTTGCACTTGGTGCGCAGTGTAACCTGGCGCTATTTATTAACTGCACTGCAAACACGACTGGATCACTGTAACCGTGATAAGTCTGAAGTATACACGGTATAATCTTTCCACTTTGTTTCAGTACTTCTATAACCAGTGACACAGACCAGATCCAGCCACACAGGATACTACGGACATACACGGAATACGCCGATGGAGTTCTCGCAGCGCAGACATTGAGCGTAGCCGTGCTCCCAGCCTCCACACAGCCAGCTCTTCTGTCCCCTGTGCGAGTGAATATTCTGCAGCTGTACGTTGCTTACTTTGGGAATTGGGGAAACAGCTGTTTGTGCACTGTGGCCAGAGGGGGGCAGCCAATTTGCAGGCAATGTTCACGAGGACCCGTCCCAATAGCAGATCATTGTGTACCCATGCACAGTAGCTCTACAAGAGCAGCAGTGAGGGGCAGAAGCCACATAACTTTCCTGGGACACAACACGCAAACTGGGGCAGCTGGGAGGTAGAATAGTTTTCTCATGATGGTAGATTGTAAGCTCCACTGGGGCAGGGACTGATGTGAATGGCCAAATATTCTCTGTACAGCGCTGCGGAATATGTGTGCGCTATATAAATAACTGGTAATAATAATAATAGTTCTTAGAGAATTCCCCCTAACAATAAGGGCTTCAATAGTGGCCTTATGCAAATGACATGGTGGTGACGGACTCCGCAAGCGGTCTAGTAGTATAAAACAATGGCCGTCCCTCGCCCCGCTGTAACTCGGACACAAGACAGACTTACGGTTATTATCGAACAGCAAAAAAAATCCATGTGTTCTAGGTACCACTGGCCACCATTTCATGTAGGAAGGCCAAGTCCGTATGGATATGATGGGAAAAGGTTGATGGTTTACAAGGAACCATTATTTTCACGTAACTCCAGAGGAGAAATTAAAGCAGCAGGAAATATACATTCCCACCCTTATCTGTGACGTGAAAAAAAAAAAAAAAAAAAGGTAATCACATAAAAAAAAAAAAAAGGAAAATAAGGTAAAAACTAAACGCCAGCGTGTGTCTATGTACACGTACTCATATTTCCTTGGTCGCAACACACAGATGAAAGTCTGTCTCTGCTACTGTTGTCCCATAAAATCACTATTCCAATGGCAGCTACATGCAATCAGAAAGTAACAAAGTTCTCAGAGAGAATACAGCCGCGTTACATATCGCTTCGCCCCATTACTAGCCACGCAAATTACAAGCCTTTAATTCAACAAGAGTCACAATGTAACTGAACGCACCTCCAGAGAGAGAGAGAGAGAGAGAGAGAGAGAGAGAGAGAGAGAGAGAGAGAGAGAGAGAGAGAGAGAGAGAGAGAGGGAGAGAGAGAGAGAGAGAGAGAGAGAGAGAGAGAGAGAGAGAGAGAGAGAGAGAGAGAGGGAGAGGGAGAGGGAGGGGTGTCTACCCACAGTTGATAACCCACTAGATAATGGAACCGAGAATCCAATGACGCCAACATGAGGGACACGAGGCCACCTCACTACGCCCCATAGTCCATTACTGGGGTAGCAGTTTGCAATTTAGCCAGACGCTTACGCACACACAATTTCACACAACGCGTTCTTAATAACTCTCCCGCTGCTAGAAAACAATCATTCTATGGGACTAAAGTGCCACATCTGGGAACATTAATAAGCGTTTTATATTCCAACTTACACATTTTGAATCTTGGAGCGAACGTTTACTTGCAGGACAGCGATCTGCGGCCTATACACAAATTTGCATCTGACATGTTTATCAACGAGCGGCCTGTTTTACATTCGTTATGTAAGGAGCGCAGTTATTAAACAACGCGAGGAATAACTTACATACAAGTCTGGGGTCGTAAGCAGTCATTCAGAACACATTTTGAAAATAACATGGGGGGGGGGCTGTACAAATTTGATTAAAAAAACTGCAGTTTAAAAAAGGCACGGTGTCGCTCTAACATTTACATGGTCATTCATTATTATCATCATATATACCACCTTCATCACTCTGTAATCTACGGCCGATATCTAAATGCACCCTATTAACGTGATATAAACATTAAGGGACTGTGGGGTACATTTACTAAGCAGTGATAAGAGCGGAGAAGTGAGCCAATGGAGACATTTCCCCATCAACCAAGCAGCAGCTCTGTATCATTTTATAGTATGCAAATTATAGATGTTACTTCAGTGCTGATTGGTTGCCATGGGCAACTTCTCCACTGGCTCACTTCTCCGCTCTTATCACTGCTTAGTAAATGTACCCCTGTGTTTCAGAAAGGTTGTGGTTCCTTTTCAATTGATAGACGCCTTACCCTAAAATCTGGACATCCGCCCCATGTGTAAGCGAGCTGCGCAGTTTAAGGAGCCAAAAAGAAGTCTCCATGCTTCAGCCCTGACAGGAAACTATGGGGGTAATTCCAAGTTGATTGCAGCAGGAAATTTTTTAGCAGTTGGGCAAAACCATGTGCACTGCAGGGGGGGCAGATATAACATGTGCAGAGAGAGTTAGATTTGGGTGGGGTGAGTTCAATCTGCAATCTAAATTGCAGTATAAAAATAAAGCAGCCAGTATTTACCCTGCACAGAAACAAAATAACCCACCCAAATCTAACTCTCTCTGCACATGTTATATCTGCCCCACCTGCAGTGCACATGGTTTTGCCCAACTGCTAAAAAATTTCCTGCTGCGATCAACTTGGAATTACCCCCTATGTACATGGATAATCTATTGTTCATATGGAAGAGTATCCCCCTACTTACAGGCTGTTGTCCTTTGGCCGCTTTATTTCAGTCACAAGGGGCAATAGTCCAAGTGCTAAAGCAATCATGCTTTAATTACTTGTATTTTATTTACTACAAAGCAGCCTTCTCATGGCGAATACCTTACCATTATTTCTCTCCCCCAACCACAAACTACAGAATTTCCAGTAATAATAAAACCTTTTAATACCACTTGGCAGGCGCGCTGTGGAGGATCTCCATACGCAAACCGTTTGGAGACAAAAGAAAGAGAAAAAAAATAATATTAATAAACATAGCTATGATTGGGAGGAAGCTGGGATGAGAGCCACAAGTTTACATCCAACATAATAAAGAATTTATGAAACCTGTATCCATTTCAGGACCGCTCCGAAAATGGTTACTGTGACAATACAGAAATATACGTTCTGCTAGTGACAGGGTAATCACCTTAGCTTAATAGAAACCATAAGGACATCCAAATAGGCTTCTCCTGGATATATTCCACCTTCCACACACACACACACATTATAATCGGACACACTTTGGGGTCAATTCTATTCGGCAACTTAAGAATAGCGCCGGAAATTAGCTCCCGACGCTATTCAATTCAGCTGCTAGTGACCCGCAATGGTCGGGAATTCTTCTCTCATCCCCGGAGGATGAGAGAAGAAACCCGACAAAAGTGCTGCCTCGCGCCGGGGAGTTAAGTCGGAGAATGCCCGTTCTCCCGACAATTCAACCTGTTTAGTCGGCGAGAACGGGACATCGCCGACTTAACTGGAACTGAATTGAATAGCGGCGGGAGCTAATTCCCGGCGCTATTCTTAAGTTGCCGAATAGAATTGACCCCTTTATGTATGTGTGTGTATAATATATTTTACACACACATAAATATAAATATATATATATATAAATATATATATATATATATATATATATATATATATATATATATACACACATATATATATATATATATATATATATATATATATACACATATATATATATATATATATATATATATATATACACATATATATATATATATATATATATACACACACACACACACACACGTGAACACTATATGGACATAGTATAAAAATGTTGTTGTAGCTATCACACAAATACTTTCATCAGGGACATAATAAACTTCTTCAAATCCATAAAAAGTTGCTTAAAGTTGGATTTAAACTGTCCTATACTGGACCAGGGGAACATTATATTCCAAGAACATCTTTCAGATATTAGAGCCATTCAATAATCTACAATTTCCAGACTGAAATTCCTTTACTTCCTACAATAGATCTCATTAAATCCAGGCGGCTTCAGGAAGGAAAAAGGGGGGGAAAAAAAATTCTAGAACCAGATTTTAACCAAGGACCAAGACATTAATAATTGACAGTAATTGGGCACATTATTCAAAAGGGTTATTAATTTTTAAGCACACATGGTAGGAACTAAAATATTGCAGCTTTATTTTTTTACAAATGTAAAGTTTTAGCATGAATAAATCATGGGGGGGTATGTACACCGTCACTAAGTGAACTAAGATCTGATCGCTACTGGCTACTGAACTAAGTGGCTTCCCATATCTGCGCAAAAATCGCAGCAAGTGATTCGATGCCGGGAACAGGTTGCATCTGAGGCACAGGCAGAGCCATTTATGCTTCAATAAGACGCTTCGCAAGATGTAAATAAGCAGTTAGATAGGGAACTGGTGGCTGTGGAACTGCAAATCCCAGCCATTTGCCCAAGGCTATCTAAGGTGACTTTAATCAACTATGCCCACTGTCAGGAGCAACGTTACTGAAGAATGTAGAGCGGTTGCTGTGAGAGAACAATGGATTATGCCTTCTCCTACTAACGTTCATTTTGAATCTGTTGGTTTATTCCGATACAGCCCTCAAAATGGCCGCCCCTCACCTTTCAACTCAGTAAAAAATTAAAACAATACATTTAATCAAAGAAAGCCACCTATCTGTAGTTGCATATTATCAGGCACTTTACATAAAGTTTAACAAAGAAACCTGAGCGTAAGACCAGAAGGAGATGGGGCCGCATGTTGACCATCACCGTTCTAAGCGGTCAAAAATCAACACACTAAATCACTATCAATTTACTGTGCTTCAACAATACTGTGTAGCTGGCGGCTGAGCCTATAAGAAAATGTTTATCGCAAAAGAGGCACACAAAGACACACAACTGGTCGCATTCAGTCCTGTTTTAGAAAAAAGGTTGATAAAAATCATGGCAAAATAAAACAACAACAAAACTTGTAATGCAATATAATCTCGCAAGTGAACCACAAGTGTCATACAACAAGTTGGTGGCAGACCGGATATTGAACCTGCCCTAAAATAATCAGTTTCAAGTTGTCCCAAGTAGCGGAAGGAAAAGACAAAATAAAAATAAAAAATTGCGCCTTCACGTATCATCTCAACCACAGACGGTAACAAAGGCTCAATAACTCCAATGCTTTCCTATCATACTGGTTGCCCTCTAACTATGGACCCTTCAAAATGGCATGCTAATTATCTTGATGCAAAGTGTTAATTAGCAGGACTGGGTTTAGTGAACAGGACCTATGCCCACCACTGGCTACAGTCGCTTACCAGGCGTAGTCTTTTATAACGGATTTGCGTTGCAGGTTAATGTGATCAGGAGACAAAGCAGGAAGCCCTGGAAACATTTGTACATACAACAAATGTGAAACTTATATTGTCTGCTGTGGGGAGATACATTACCCAAAGCAACGGTTATTGGGTATCACAGAGGACATACAGAGCCATAAAAAGGCATGACCGCCCCTGGGCGCCATCCCCACAGCCTGGCTCCTTAAAGCGTACCTAGTTCTTATATACATTTGCTAGATGACCCAATGTTCATGTAATGCGGCCTAATCAAATTACAGTAGAAAAAAGGGAAAGAAAAAGAGGGAAGGACAGAAAGAAAGAAATTGGTTGGGCAATACTGAAACATGGACGTCTGCGTGGGAACGAATAGCCCACACGTTCCCACAGTTACAAACCTATAATAATAACTTATATACAAAGTCCTCGGTCACTTCTGAATGTGACTGCCATAGTCCCAAAATCCGTATTCCTCATTTTAATAACACTGAACTTATTCTGCTGTGGACTTCAAAAATTGTAATAAAAAGATGTGATGTATAAGAAGCTGAATTGCCCTGGGAACTTTTCCCTTCCTTTGGCACATACTAGTTTCATCGGGACCCTGGTGAGAAAGTGGCGATTGTTACGGATCATTATATCCAGCGTTATAAAAAAAAAACTATGGCTCTATGCTGTATATAGCGAACGGTTACCAAAGAAGGAGACATGACAAAGAGACCAACATGTCTGTTATCACGTAATGCCTATTAAAGCACAAACGCCCTGTGTCAGGTCTGGAACAACGCGGGGACTAGTTTACTGAACTGAATCATGTAAGAAGTAACTGGCAAAAAAAAAAAAAATATTATATATACACACACACACATACAGGTTGAGTATCCCTTATCCAGAATGCTTGGCACCAGAAGTATTTTGGATATCGGATTTTTCCGTATTTTGGAATAATTGTATACCATAATGAGATATTATGGCGATGGGACCCAAGTCTAAGCACAGAATGCATTTATGTTTCATATACATCTTATACACACAGCCTGAACGTCATTTAATACAATATTTTTTATATTTTTGTGAATTAAACAAAGTTTGTGTACATTGAGCCATCGGGAAACCAAGGTTTCACTATCTCACTCAAAAAATTCTGTATTTTGGAATATTTGGATATGGGATACTCAATATGTATGTATGTATGTATGTATGTATGTATGTATGTATGTATGTATGTATATATATATATATATATATATATATATATATATATGCCTTTGTTATACTGAATTTTATTTTATTTTTTTAACAAATTTTGGATACAGACATTACAGAGCATTCCAACTTCTGCTACGAGAACATTCATCACCTTTGATTAGCAATAGGGACGCCATGAAATAAACACAGATAAGAGGGTTCCCAGCTGTGCCTGAGAAAAGGTCCGTGCTCTGTAGCGGACACACACACACACACACACACACACACACACACACCAGACCTTGGCCTTCGGAGATCAATGCTCTCTGGGGCTGCGACATGTTTTTCACACTCAGCCTGGGAGATCAAAAAGTTTCAGACAGAAGGTTCTGGGCACGTTTCAAACTAAAAAGTATAATTAGTTCTCAGATAAGAGGAGTCACAATATTTGACAGCTTCATCTTCAGATGGGCCAGAAGCGGCAGAAGCTGGTGACCCCACACTAGGTCCAGGTCCCATTGTGAGCAAAGTCAAAGTGATATAAAGTGGAAAAACAAGGTTTCTAATTAAAGGGCCAATAGTTAGTAAAAATAAATAGTTGATATACTGCTATGGTGAAACTAATTACTGTACTGTCACATGTTGAAGTTTTAATAAAATGTAAAAAAAATGTTATTTAAAAAAAAACAATTATATATACACACACAAACAATCTCAACTTTTACTTCCACAACAGAACTTCCTAGGATTGTGTAGCGGAATCATTATCTCCGACACGAGCCATCTGACGCTCCCCATTGTGCGCTCATATACAAAGACAGGAAGTTGGACATTGATTTATCCAATCAGAAGCTTTCTTCAGATACTTTTGGAACATCTTTCCCTGTCACAAGTATATTTTTACGCAGACTTAATAGACAGATTTTTTTTAGTTTTGTTTTGGGTTTTTTTTGGGGGGGTTGGGGGCAGGGGGACTGGACTAAGGGCAGCAGTCGTTCCACCCTTGAAGCAGCACAGCACAAATTCCCAAAGTTCCTAGAAAAGTTCACAGTGTCCAATATTTGTGCGAGACTTCTGTCTTTCACCGCGCTCCCACTACATGGAGTAATCGTGCTCAGACACAGATCTCATCATTCTACGCACCATTCACCACTCCGACCTGCCTTACGCTTTCATTCACATTACAATAATCCCAAAGGAGGGCAATTGTGTTTAATATTGGAGCCCTCTTATGAAAATGTTCCTTATGAAAACGTGGCTGCTAAGATAATACGTGTGCCTGCTGTGAGAGGGTAATGCCTGCACAATAGCCCAATGCGCCAGCACCGTAAACCTCTTCATTAGACAACTACATATTACAAGTGATCTACTTAAGTGCTTTTTTCTCTTTTGGTACTTAAAGGGCCATTGGATTTAAGAATAACAAATCTGACTTTGCACATTAGCAAGGATTAGCCAGAGTAAATAATGCACTGGCACCATTGGAAGCCCTGTTATGCTTTCTACAGACTGTAAAGGTGGCCATCCACTACTCAGACTTGTCTGAACTGCAGATAGCATCAGATTTCTCTTGAACTCTCCCGGGAGCGTCCCGGGAATCGGATCAGACCCTGGCTTTAATTTTCATTACATTCACTTCAGATATATCTGATGCAATATATCATGTGCCAGATCGCATCAGATATATCTGATGCACACATGCTACATGTGATTGATCTGATGCTGCTGCTACCGCTGTTCCCCCTCTTGGTGGGTGGGAGTGTCTAGGGAGATGCCAGTCAAGTGACGCTTCAGATGAATCTGATCAGATACATCTGAAGTAAAAAAAACAATCCGATGTGCACCTGTTTTCAGATAAAAAGTTGGGGCAGCCACAGAGATCTGTAGTTCAGATATATCTGACACGGGAGTGAGCATTGGATCTGAAGAGCCATCCAATGTGACACTTTTCTTCAGATATGACGGTCAGATGCATCGAAATCTGAAGAAAATTGCCCAAATCTGACTAGTGGATGGGGGCCTTAAGACATCCAAA